>NC_073303.1:357691112-357717854 GCF_027595985.1 Sorex araneus
AGAGAGAGAGAGAGAGAGAGAGAGAGAGAGAGAGAGAGAGAGAGAGTGTGTGCGTGTGTGTGTGTGTGTGTGTGTGTCTTGGGGAGGGAGGGGAATCCAGGCATAGTGACGGGATGTGTGGGGAGTATGGCCATGAAGATAGATCCCCGCGCCCCTGCATCTCTCTCTAAACGGGGGCGCCTGGGAGGGTGCCAAGGACCCTCCGTGTACCGCTGAGGGTAGCCAGCTCCTCCGTAGGAACCCCCCAGGCTGGCAGGACGCACAGCTGCACTGTGGCCTGCTGCCACTAGAGGGCGCCAGTGCACCACCCACCGGGCCTCTGCCCTCCCGGCTCTCCCTGGGGTGGGGGATCCCGAGAGGAGTCAGCCCCTGAGTTTTGTGTTCCTGGGACACAGCGGGCAGGTGTCAGTGTGCAGACCCCCTCTCTGCAGAACACGGCGGCATGGGGCTGGGGTGAAGCCCGGGAGCACCCCGGGAGCCTAAGACCTGCTGATGCTCCTCGGGGGACCCCACCCTGACACTCATGCCCCCCCCCGCCCCCGTCGGCGAGGCTGCTGTGCCCTGGGTGGAGGGTGCTGGTGGCGGCAGGGCGGGGCCTGGGAGCACGGCCAGGCCGACCCTGCGCTTCATACAGAGGCAAGGCCCGAGCGGCCTCCCCAGCCCCGCCGCCCTCTGACGCCCCGCATGTGCTCACTCTGCCATGCGCCGCCCTGCTTCGGCCGTGGCACCCGGGACCCCAGTGGCACGAGGCTCTCGGCTAAGCCCAGTGGGGTGAATGGGCGTGCGGGTGAGGCGGGGGGTGGGGTTCCTGCTGCGAGCCCCCCTTGGGGCCTGAGAGGTCAGGGGGCCGGCCGGGGAGGGGACAGCGAGTCTCGGGGTTAGCCCTCCACTCCCCAGCCTGGCCCCTGCGCAGGCAGGTGAGAGAAACTGGCCCGCCAGCCCCAGGAGGGAGGCAGAGGCCGTGCTGGCGCGTCCTGCCAGCAGGGGGCGCCGCTGCTGCGTGGCAGCCGGGTTTGGGGGGCAGAGGGGAGAGGGACTTGCCCCTTCCCGGGCACCCCAGCTCCCGAGACACTCGCTCTGGGGAAAATGGGGGCCGGCCAGCCGGCCCTCATCCCGGGGGCTGATTCCTCCCCGGGCCACAGACGGGACCCCAGTGGGCACGAGGCTGTGCCGCTCACACCCGGGAGTTGCAGGGTGCTCTCCTGACAGTGCCCACACACCGCCCCGCTCAGTGCCCCGGGCCCGTCCCGCAGCCCCGCCCGTCCCACCTCCTGCACCGTGCTGTCTCAGGGGCCCTGGTCGGGGGGCTGGGACCCACACCGGCCCTCGGGACCTGACCCCCAGGGCCCCTTGGCAGAGCTCAGACACAGGCTTGCCGGGGGCCCGGACTCTCTCAGAGGGGGCAGGGAGGAGGTCGGGGTCACTTCCTTAATAGCGGGACAGAAACTGTTTTCCCCGACTGCTGAAGGCGCTAAAAATGGAAAGAAAGACGGGGCTGTGCAGTGTGTGTGTGCATGTGAGTGTGTGTGCGTGCGTGCGTGCGTGCGTGTGTCTGTGCGTGTGCCTGTAGGTGCAGGCAGGCAGGGAGCCGTCGCCAGCACCTCTGAAGGGAGAGATGCTTGTACTGTGACCCTCACGTGCCCAGCCCCCAGCCCCTGCGCAGCCTGCCGTCTCGGGGGCTTCCTTGGACAGCCCCTCGGCCTCTGGGCCGCCTCCCCCGCCGCCCCTCCAAGGGGCAAAAGCAGGGGCCCCTCCGTGCAGGAGGTGGGAGGCCGGGGGGTCCCCGGTTTCCTGCCTTGGCCCCCGGGTAGCCTGAGGGAGAGGGAGGTGTGGGAGAGCCCACTTTGTTGGTGTGTGTGTCTGTGTGTCTATGTATGTGTCTGCATATGTCTATGTGTCTGTGTCTGTATGTGTGTGTGTGTCTTTGCATGTGTCTATGTGTGTCTGTGTATGTGTGTGCCCCTGTGTGCGTCTGCATCAGTGTGTGTCTTTGTGTGTGTATCTGTGTCTGTGTGTTTCTGTGTGCCTGTGTGTCTGTATATCTGTGTGTCTGCTTTTGTGTGTGTTTCTATATGTGTGTGTATCTGTGTCTGTGTCTGTGTCTGTATGTGTGTGTCTCTGTGTATGCCTGTGTGTGCATCTGTGTCTGTGTGTGTCTGTTGTGAATCTATGTCTGTCTGCATGTGTCTATGTGTGTCTGTGTGTGCATCTGTATCTGTGTGCCTGTGTGTGTATGTGTCTGTGTGTATCTCTGTGTGTCTGTATATCTGTGTGTCTAGGTTTGTGTTTCCGTATGTGTGTGTGTGTGCCTGTGTGTGCTTCTGTTGTGTGTATATCTGTTGTGTGTATATATGTCTCTGTGTGTCTGTGTATCTCTGTGTGTGACTGTGTGTGCGTCTGTATCTGTGTGTCTGCATATGTGTATATCTGTGTCTGTATGCTTCTGTGTATCTATGTGTGTCTCTGTGTGCTTGTGTCTCTTGTCTATGTCTCTCTGTGTGTCTGTGTGTATCTATGTCTGTATGTGTCTCTGTGTGTCTGTGTGTGCATCTGTATTTGTGTATTTGTCTGTGTTTGTGCATCTGTATCTGCGTGTGTCTGTATGTGTGTGTGTGTCTGTGTCTGTGTGTTTCTGTGTGCGTCTGTAGCTGTGTGTGTATCTGTGTGTATGTGTCTGTGTGTCTGTGTGCCTTTGAGAAGTGCTTGGGCAAAGGGCCCACAGGTTTCCAGGGCCTTTGCACGCGCACATGCTCTCAGGTGAGGGTCTGGACTGAGCCCGGCGCTGGGCCCCGTGCCCTTGCCCGCTGCCCCTCCCCTGCTGGGCTCCTGGGACTGGCCTCGCCTCCCCCTCGCCGCTGGATGCGCAGGGTGGGGGCCCCGGCCTCAGGCACAAGCAGAGGCTGCCCCGGGCCCTTTCCCTGCTGGACACTGGGCAGTGCAGGCCCCGGGTTCCGGCCCGGGTCTGCCTGCTGGGCTGTGGGGAGGCCGCGGTGGGGGCCGAGCCCGCGCCTCGTGGGTCTGAGCCGAGGCAAGAGCAGAGGCAGCCTCGGGCCACACGCAGCCCCCCGCAGTGACCCTCACGGCCCAGCTCAGGGTGGCCCCGCTCCCTTCTCGTGTGTGTGTGCATGTGTGTGTGCACGCGTGCCCTTGTGTATGCATGTGTGTATGTGCACATGTATATTGTGTACATATGTGTACATATGTGTGCATGTGTATGCACACGTGTGCACGTGTATGCATGTGTGCACATGGTGTGATATGTGATGTGTGCGTGCACATGCACCTTGCTTACCTCTCCGTGTGCATCTGTGTGCTTATGTCTGTGTGTGTCTGCATCTGTGTGTGGCTGAGTATATACCAGTGGGTGTGTATGTGTGTGTCTCTGTCTGTGTGTTCACCTGTGTTTGGGTCCAGTGTCCTTCTGTGTACCTTAGTTGTCTGTATATGCACATCTCTGTGCCCAGGGGATTCTGCCTGGGGGCCAGGTGTGCTTCCTGGAGGAGGTGGACTGACTGAGGCAGGGGTGTGGCTCTCAGGGAGTCGGGACGGAGAGCAGACAGGGCTGTGGAGGCGAGGGGCAGTGTCCTGCAGGACAGGGGGTCGGGGGTGCAGGGGTTCCCTGGGGGCGTGCTGTGTCCGGAGCTCTGGAGCAGAGGGACCAAGGCCCAGGGGCTGCTGGGGAAAATCCGGTGGCCCTGGGGTCAGGGGCCCCCTACCCCCTACACTGCAGGCCCTGCTCCCGCCCAGGACCCATTGTGGCGTGCTGACCGGCCCGTGAGCACTGGACGAGGAGCCTCGTGCCCTCCAAGTAGGGGCCAGCAGACTGGCCAGCAGCGCCAGTGGGGGGTGGGAGGCCCGGGGTGTGAGGAGACCCCCGTCCCCACCCTCCCCTCCGCGCCTGCTCCTTCCTGGCGGGGGAGGGGGGGGCGGGATGCCGGTTTATTTTCGTGCTCCCGTGCCTGGCCGGGCACCGTGCGGGGGGCAGGACTCGGGGCTACGTGCTGGGCCGCAGGCGGTTGTGAATGGCCCCGGGCCCCCCCAGGACGGCCGGCGGCTCAGCCGGGCTCCGGGCGGCCAGGCAGGCGGAAGCTTTCCTCTGGCCTCAGAACAATGCCGGGGTCAGCGCGGGGACCTCCCTCCTACACCCTCTTCCTCCCATTGTGAGCAGCACAATCCCAGCCCGCCCGCAGGGAGGGCGCCGGGCAGGGACGCACCCCCGTCCCCCCCACCCCGCAGCAGCCGGGACCCCCGGACCCTGGGGTCCTGGGGCTCCGGCTCCCAGATGGGTGGCGGGACGTTGCTCCCCCTAGCCCTGGGAATCTGAGTCTTTCCCTCCCCCACCCCCCTGCCCCTCCTCTCCCCTCCCCCTGCCCCTTTGTCCCCGAGCCCAGAACGTCTCTTCCTCGGTTTCTCCGGGAAACAAGCCTCCGGCTCGGACGTGCCATGTCGCCGGGGGCGGGTGGGAGAGGAAGGGGGGGTCCCGAGTTCACACTGACTTCACACCCTGCGGGTTGCTCCCAGCACCTCAGCCCGCCCCCCTGGGACGTGGGACCCTGCAGCTCTGAGCCCCCTCCCACTCGCTCCCTCTGCAGATGCTCCCCTCCCTCCCCGCTCTCCTCCCCCTCGGGGGCTGCTCACGTCTGTGTGGGCGAGGGGCTGCCGGGGGCTGTGGACGGCCCTCGGGAGCTGCTTGAGAGCAGATGTTTGCCTCTGGGGGAGAAGGCGGAGGGTCCAGAGGGCGGGCCTGTGCCGGGGGTCCCTGACCCCCGCTGGAGTGGACGTGAAGGAGGCGGCAGCAGAAGCTGAGGTCACCCTAAAGAGGTTTGAAGGACTCGAGGACAGACATGTGCCAATCACATAAGCACACACACTTGCGCGTGGGCGTGCACCTTTCTGCACCAACATGCGTGAACACTCCGTGCATGCATGTATGCATGCACAAACACGTGTGTGTACACAGACACACACGTCCACAGCAGCTTGAGCACCAGAAAGGCGGGTGGTGCAGGTTCGAGCTCCCGGCCAGGGGCCCCTATGGGCAGACGAGCCCCAGAAGGCTCCGGAAAGGGGCTGGCTCCCCCGCAGCCCCTCCTGAGACCGCCGTGTGCCCGCGCTGCCCCTGACAGCTGTTGGCACACCCCTGCGGGTGGCGCGGCCCCTGGACGTGTGTGAAGCTCCGGTGGGTCTTCCGGGCTGGTGCGGTTTGAGTTTCACCGTGGTGGGGGCACAGGGCGACCCCCGCCAGCTCTGGGGGCTGACGGAGGCTGGGCTGGGACATCTCACTCTGCTGAGTACCTGCAAGCACCCAGAGGTGCCAAACCCGGGGACTTCGGAAACACCCGGCCACGCGTCCTGTCACTGCTGTGCCTCCACCCTGTGTGGGGAGGCGCAAAGGGAGAAACCAGCTGGGAGCTACCCCGGCCCCGGGTCCAGCCAGGGGGCCAGCGCTGAAGGACAGAGCTGGTGGGAGCCTCCGTCAAGGTGGGTTGGGATCCCTGAGCATAGGGCCGGGAGCGAGCCCTGAGCACAGAGCCGGGAGTGAGCACTGAGCACAGAGCCAGGATCGAGCACTGAGCACAGAGCCAGAAGTGAACCCTGAGCACAGAGCCAGGAGTGAGCCCTGAGCACCACAAACTGTTGCCCAAAAGTCCACACTGAAACACGGGTTGGAGTCTGGGCCACCGTGACGGGTCAGAGCCCCCTCACCCGGGAGAGGGCCATGTTCGGGCCAGCCCCGGTGGGAGGGAGGGGTCCCCGACGGGGTGGGGTTCCAGCGCTGCAGTGGTGCCCGGGGCTCCTGGTCCTCGGGGAAGACCCCCGGGCCCTGTGCCCAATCGCTGGTTCTAGAGTTTCCCTGGGGATCAGCACCCACAGACACGCCTGACCCCCAAAGCAGGGCTCCCCTGTCTCTGCTTCCGCCCCGCCTCATCCTTCCCCGGGGGCCCTGGCATGAACCTGGGCAGAGAGACAGAACCTTCCAGGAAGTGCAGTGGCCGAGGAAGCGCCTTACAGAAGGGCCTCAGGCTGGCCTGTGTCTCCTGCCCGGCTCCCGAGGCTTCCCTGCGGGGACCGGCCCCCCCAGCCAGCCGGGCCGCCTCAGGCCAGTGGGAGAGGTTCCTGCACTCCGGAGAGCGGCCGTGGGGGACAGAGTGACCCGGGCCTATCACCCAGGCCAGGCCCTCCTCTAGCATAAGCACATCCCAGTCCCCGCAGCGGTCAGCCTTGGTTTCCACGTGTTTCCGGGTAAAGACCACCCCACCCCTGCGCCAGCCCCCCAGACACACCGCTTTGGAAAGGACTGTCTGACCCCCAAGGGTCCAGGGAGCACCTTGGTTCAGGAGCAAGACGCTTGCAAGGACAGGAGAGTACTGGAGTGTTCTAGAACGTTCTCAATAGAGTGTTCTATCGAGAGCGTTCTAGAACATTCTGCCTGGTTTTCGGTCATTGAGTCCAGTTCCTTTGAGCCCAGGAAACACCCCTGCTCTGAGCACACAGGTCCCGCCCCACGCGGGGATGAGGAGCCGGGCTGTGGCCGGCCGAGAGCCAGATGAGGTGCGGAGGAGAGAGCCTGGTGCCAGAGCCCGCGTGAGGCCTTCCGGGATCACCCCTCCCTGGCCAAAGGTCGTGTGCTGAGCACAGAGTTTCTCTAGAAACGTGAGTGCGATTCGCTCAAGCATGTCCGAGGCGGGTGACTCACTTGGAGGAATTCATTGCAGAGACCCTTCGCCAAGTTGGCCCTCGGCGGCCGACGTGCCGCCAGCACTGCAGTCCCACACAGCCCCCACCAGCGCTGTCCTCGTCCTTCCGGCCCCACACACACACACACACGCACACGCACGCACACACATGAGCACACACATGAGCACACACACGCATACACATTAGCACACACACGAACATGCGCATGCACACACGGACACATGCATGCACACACGGACATGCATGTATACACACAGGCACACTCACACACACATGAGCACACACATGAGCACACACACGCATACACATTAGCACACACACAAACATGCGCATGCACACACGGACACATGCATGCACACACGGACATGCATGTATACACACAGGCACACTCACACACACATGCACACACAGACACACATGCACACACAGACACACTCATGTGCATGCACATGTACACATGCACACAGACACACTTATGCACATACATGGACACATACACACGCACACTTATGCACGTGCATGCTCTCAGCAGGCTGCTCCTGTCACACCCAGTTCATCCTGTTTTTTTGTTTTGTCTTTGGGGCTGACTCCTGACTCAGTGCTCAGGGATCACTCCTGGCAGGCTCAGACCATATGGGGTCCCGGCATGAAACCAGACTGGCTGTGTACAGGGCACGCGCCTGCCCGATGGATAGCTGCCCCGACCCCTCATCGTGGTCCTCGACCTGCGACCCTGAGGACAGTCTGTGGCTGGGCCCTTGGCCGCTGGTCAGTGCCGCGTCCCCGCCGGGCAGGAGAGGACGGGCCCCTCTGGGCTCCCGGCCGGCACAAGGGCATTGTTCCCGCGGGCTGTGAGGAAGCAGTGACCCCCTCCGACGGGTCCTTTCAGGACAGCCGGGGACAGCTGTGCCCTCGCGGGCCACGTGGGCTGGGCAGCGGCCATGGGAGGGAGCTGTGGGGGGGCCTCTGGGGGTGGGGCCCGGGGGCCTCTGTGCACTGCAGGAAGAGAGACCCCTAAGGGCTGCGGGGCCATCAGCACCCCACGCCGGAGACCCCAGCCAGCAGCCTCTCTCCTCCCTGTGTGTGTCTGTGTGTGTCTGTCTCTGTGTGTCTGTGTGTCTCTGTGTGTGTCTGCATGTCTCTGTGTGTGTCTATGTGTGTATGAGTCTCTGTGTGTGTCTGTATGTCTCTGTGTGCGTCTGTAAGTCTGCGTGTGTCTGTGTGTGTCTGTGTGTGTTTGTGTGTCTCTCTGTGTCTATATGTCTCTCTGTGTGTCTGCATGTCTCTGTGTGTCTGTGTATATGTGTGTATGTTTGTCTGTGTGTATGAGTCTGTGTATCTGTGTGTATGTATGTGTGAATCTGTGTGTGTCTATGTATGTGTCTGTGTGTATGAGTCATTGTGTATCTCTGTGTATCTGTGTATGTATGTGTGAATCTGTGTGTGTCTATGTATATGTCTGTGTGTATGAGTCGTTGTGTATCCCTGTGTATCTGTCTGTGTGTGTGTCTGTGAGTCTATGTGTGTAAGTCTCTGTGTGTGTCTGTGTCTGTGTGTGAGTCTGTGTGTCTGTATGTGTGTGTCCATGTGTCTTCATGTGTGCTTGTGAATGTCTGTCTGTGCATCTGTCTGTGTTTGTGTCTGTGTCTGTGTGTGTCTGTGAGTCTCTCTCTGTGTGTGTAAGTCCATTTGTGTGTGTGTGTGTGAGTGTGGCCTGGCCTCACAGGCAGAGCGTGTGTCCCGTGTCTGAGCCTTGGCCCCGCCTACTCTTGAGTGTCTGTCGTCTCCGCTCCTCGCCCTCCATCAGCATCATCTTCTCTTGGTTTCCAAGTTTCACACAGTGCTCAGGACTCACTCCCAGTGGCGCGTGGAGGGACCCAGCCCAGGGCTCCTGCGGACACAGCCTCGCCGCCCTCTTGGCCGTGCTGTGGTCAGCCTCCGGCCCCTCAGCCCGGTGAGGCGTACAGACTCGGAAGTCACACACACACTTGCGTGCATGCGCACACACACTCATTCACACAGTCACATTCACACTTGCACACTCACACACACTCACACTCACACACTTGCACACGCACACACTCAGACACACTCACAGTCACACAGTCACACACACGCACTCACACACACGCACACATGCAGTCACACACTCACACACATTCACACAAACTCACGCACACACACTCACACTCACACACACACTCACACTCACACACATTCACACACACACACACACTCACACACTGCCCACACAGCGTCTGTGAGTGGCCTCTCGCCTCCCGTCACCTGTGGGACCAGACACCTGAAACGACGAGACCCCCGCCCCTCCCCACCCTCAGCCCACTGCCCCCAGCCGGCTCCCCCTGGGGACCCCCGACTGTGTTAGGGCTGAGACCCGTGTCCAGCCCAGACGGGGTCCAGTGGCGGACAGGCCGTGTCCCGCACAGCCGCGGAGCCCGAGGAGCCCCTCCAGGCGTGAGCACCCCCCGCCGTGCGTCCCTGCCGGGGGGGCCCAGGTTTCTCCGTGTCCCCATGTCTGGACAGGGACAACGAGCCCCGGCCGGCCGGCGTCACAGGCTCCGGCGGGGGTGCCCCCAGGCCTGCCCCCCCCCCCACGCCAGGGGCGCACGTGCCGGCGAGCAGGCTGGGCACGGCAGCAGCCCCCTCCCGGCCTCCCCGTTCCCTAAGGGGAACCGGGCGAAGGAAACGTCTCGGAATAGCCCATCCTCCTCAGCGCCCCCAAAATAACCGCAGTGGAAACAATTGTGGCCGTGTCCGCGCTCAGGTATTGTTCCCGTCCTCTGAGCGCGGCCTGGGAAAAACGTCCCGGCCTTCCAGCTCAGCTGGGAATCGCCCGCTTCCAGAGCCTGGGAACAAAGGGGCACTCCCGGGCTGCCCTGCGGCCTTTCCTCCTCCAGCCGCGAGCCGCGTGTTTCCCAGAGCTCCTCGGGGGCGGGTCCCAGAAGACGCGGCGGTAACAATCCCGGGGGTGGGTGATCGTCCTGTGGCCCGCCACGCAGACGGACCCCGAAGGCTCCCCCTCTCTGGGATCACTTCCTTCCCCTGCTCTTTCCCCCGCCCTGTCTCTGTCTGGGCCTTCCCACGGGTTCGAGTCTCCATCCCACCCCTCCTGGGTCCTGCCTCCCTCCCAGTCAGCCTTCCTGCCGCGCCCCCCAACCACGTCTTGGGGGCAGGGGCTGGAGCACAGCCGCAGAGCACTGGCTCTGCAGATGTAAGGTCCCAGGTTCGGTCCCTGGTGTCACGGAGAAAATTTAATTTTACAATAGGACCAGGAAGGAGCCGGAGAGATGGTACAGCGGGTAGGGCGCTTGCTTTGCATACAGCACAGAGCCAGGAGTCAGCCTGAGCACAGAGCCAGGAGTCAGCCCTGAGCACAGAGCCAGGAGTCAGTCCTGAGCACAGAGCCAGGAGTCAGTCCTGAGCACAGAGCCTAGATCCCTGAGTACTGCTGGGCGTGATCCCCAAACACAGATAGTGAAGAAACGCCCGGTGGTCGTTGCTGAATCCCACGCTTCCGTCACTTTCCTCCCTGCCTCAGGGCTCTTGGACAGCGCCCCCCTGGCCCCACTGCTCAGATTCGGAGACCCCGTCGGGGGCCCCCGTTCTTATCCACTCCCATCCCGAGTCTTGGCCCCATTCTCCAGAGTGACATTATCTTTCCCGGCTCCTTCAAATCCAGCTTGTTCACTGTGTCTCTCAGTGTGCTTTGCGGATCTGCTGGGGGGGGGGGGGTAAACACATCCGAAGCCCGAAGCCCCTCTTCTCAGCCCCGTCACCCCTTCCTGGGCCTCGCCCCGGGCAGCGGCTCCCTCCCGGCCTTTCCCGGGGTCCTTCCCGCCCCTCCCTACCTGCATCCCCTGCATCCCCGTCTCTCTCCTGCCCCGGCCATTCTGGAGTCTCTGAGCATGTCCCCGCGGTGAGGCGGCTCCCGCACCCAGCCCGCGGGCCGTTCGGAGCAGGTCGGCCGGGGCGAGGCCCCTGGACTGAGCCGTGCCTGGGTGGCCCCTGGTCCCCAGTGTCACTGGACGCAGGTTCCCTGCCCTCAGGGGCCCCCTGCTGCCCTTCCGCCCTGCCCGCCGGGGCTTTAGGGGCTGGGTGTGCCCCCCCCACCCCCATCCCCGAGGCCTCGTGAACTGGAGGAGCGGCCGGGCGTGAACTCGTGTCCTCTGCCTCGTCTTCCCCTCCCGCGCCAGCGTCCCGCCCACTCGGCTCTCGTTAGCTTCCGGTTTCTTGGAGCCGAGTGACTGGTAGTTGAGGACCAGGTGCGGGCACCTGGGGCCGCTGTCTCTGGTGCGGCCAGCGGGGGCCGGGCTCGGCGTCTGGGGGCGGGCACGGAAGGTCTCTCGGGCCCTGGTTGTCCGCTTGCAGTGCGGGGTCAAACCCAGGGCCACTCCCGCCTCGGGCCTTAGGCGTGGGCCCGTCCGAGGGGGTCAGGCCCTCTCCTCCCTCCCTCCCTCCCCGCCCGCCTGGCATCTGCCCCTTGTTGGTTTCGTCCTTCGGGCCTCAGACCGGTTCGGGTGCCCTGGAGAGCGAGTAGACCCCTCCCATCTCGGGCTCACAGCCTTTGCAGTGGGACCCCCGGGGCGGAGGGGCTGCCGGGGAGCAGCCTGGGCGAGAGCACTGTAAACAGAGCCCATCTGCCCTCTCCTGGGGACGCCCAGAAAAGGGGACAGAACAGCCAGGTGTGTGCACGGGGGGCTAGGACGTTCCGTCAAAGACGAGCGGGTGGGGGGCCGAGCACTGCTCTCCAGGGCAGGCTCCCATCCCGGGCCGCCCGGGAGGGTCGCCCGGGAGGGTCGCCTGGGAGGGTCGCCCTTTGCCAGGTGAGCCGCCGGCAAATCATTTCTCCCAGGCCGTGGGGCTGCCGTGAGGGACCCCTCCTCCCGCGGTGATGCCTCTGTCTACACAGCAGGCAGCCAGGGCACCAGCTCCCCGGTGAGGCCGGGGCTGCCAGTCTGCGCCCACCCCCCACCCCCGGGACCACCCTTTCCAGCCTCCCCTCCCCCCGCCCTTCTCTCTCTCTGACCTCCTGTCCCTCCTGGGCTCTGCTCGCATCCAGTGCTCGTCCCAGCTCTCTGTGCAGTTGTGTTTTACTAACCACCACATTCGTGACTCTGAGCCCGGCCAGGGGCACCGTCCTCTGCCCCGGGCGGGGAGGCCAGGCCGACCCAGCCCTGCCCGGGTGGGCCCTGGGCGGGGAGGCCCGCGGGGAGCACAGCGTCCTTCTGTCCCCAGCGGAGACTCGGGGCCCTGCTGACCTCTGACCTCTCACGGGGCTCTGCCAGCCCGTCTGCCAGTTCTTCCCTCCTTCCCAGCCCTGCGCCGCTGCCCCTCCCCCCTGCCGTGCCTCCTGCCCGCTGGCCTCTGCCTGCCCCAGATTAGCGGGTGGACAAGGAGCAGGACAGCACCCAGGATGCTTGCGGAGCTCGGCAGAGCCCGAGAGACCCTAACTCTGGTGCTCGTTATCTCCACATGATGGCTGTGGAGAAATGAGGCCCAGAGAGGTCGAGTCATCCACTCAGAGTCACACAGGGGAGTGAGGACTGTGCTGAAAGGGGCCGCTGCAGCTCCGAGGGGAGGGGCGCTGAGGACACGGAGGTCCCAGGGCACCTCCTGGACTCTGGGGGAGCCTTGGCACGGTCCAGGCCCCACAGGCCCCAGGAAACTGGGGCGCATTGTGTCCTGGAGGGCTCCTGCGGTGACCCTGGCCTGGTGCGTCGGCCGGAGAGGGGAGGCGAGGGGCCGACTGGCTGCGTCGCCTGGGTCACGTTCCGTATTGAAGAGAGTAAACGGTGGCCTCCGAGCTGGCCGCCTTGGCCACAGGGGCCCCTCCTGGCTGCCGGGCGCCAGCCCTCGTTCCTGCCTCCCAGGCGGGCGGGTTCAGGGGGCTGCACCCTGTCCTGGACTGGCCGGAGGCCGGGCCGAGTGTCCCAGGCCCCGGGCTGCCCAGCAGGACTGAGCTCAGGGCGGCTACCAGATGCCCTATGACCCCATCACAGGTCCTCGTACGGGGCGGGATGCCCCTGGCCGCTCCCCTGCACGCTGGACCCTCTGTGCGTGCCCGGCACTGGGGGTCATCACCAGAGCACTGCCCCTGCCTCAGGCCCGGCCCGGGCGTCCAGCTGGGACCCCAGATCTCAGAAGCCCCCTCTGCCCCCCACTGCCCGCTAGGCTTGGTGGTGCCCCTCCCCCTCCAGGGCACGTTTCCCGCCGTGGCCCGGGGAGGGGGCACCAGGGTCACAGTGCCCGTGGCCAAGGCGAGTTCTGTTCCCGGCCCCGCACAGCTTCCCAGCAGTGCCGGGAGTCGTTCCGGGGGCTGGCGGGAGCAGCGCCCCCATCCCAGGGTCTCTCCAGCCCGGGGGAAACCCACCCACGGAGCCCGGCAAAGCCGGCAAAGTGTGTAGCCGGTTCCAGAGCGTGCGCCCGGGAGAGTGAGACCGAGGCGGGGGCGGGGGGGGGGGAGTCCCTCGCTGGGGTGTGGTCTGAGACCCTCGGCAGGGGGCTTAGGGCCCGGGGGATTCGTCCTGTGTCCGGAGAAGAGGCGTTCCCGAGCGTGCCCGGCTGGCGGTGTGTGCACTCAGGAGGGGCCCGGCTCTGCCCTCCGACAGCCGGGGCATCTCCGGGCACAGCCGGGCTCTTGGTGACGCCTCCGGGACTGGACGCAAGGGGCTCTGAGGCCCACTGCGTTTGCTCGGTTTGGGGGCTGCACCGGGCAGGGCTGCGGGTGGGGGGGCGTCCCTCCTGGTGACACTGGGGCGGCCGTGCGGTGCCAGGCCTCCGTGCCCTCTCCCCGGCGTGGGGTCCCCGGGGGCAGCTTGTCCACACGGCGTTCCCCGTCCTTCGGCCAGGCCGGGTGGGGCCGGGGCTCCCCTCGCTGCCCCGGCGTGTGGGAATCACCCCGGGAGCCCTGGCTCGGCACTGACTCCCGCCTCTCTGTCCCCCCCTCCCCCCGCAGGGCTACCACCCGCTGCCCCATGAGGTGGAGATCGCACACACCAAGAAGCTCTTCCGGAGGAGAAGGAACGACCGCAGGTAGGGCCGGCCCCGCCGCTCGCCGCTGACGCCCTGGGTTCGGGGCTGGTGGCTGCCGGGCCAGGGGTGCGTCCGGCGGGAGATGTTGCTTCTTTCCTCAGCGCTGTCCGTGCGTGTGAACTCGGCCTCCTGGAGGCGGCGGACGGAACTCCCTATGCCCGGGCACCAGTGGAGGGCCCAGAGGGGAACTAGCGGTGGGGGCAGGGCCGTCGGGCCGGGCCTTGGTTTCCCGAAAGACTGGTCCCGCAGAGGGCTTCAAGTCTGTTTGAAGTGAAGAGCTCCAAGAGCAGAACCGAGTTTGTATGTGGGGTCCCGTGTGCTAACGTGGGGGTGGCGGGGTGGCGTTGGCAGTCGAGTATATTTTCGCTTGGGAATGCAAACATTATTTCTGGGTGGGAATATTTTTAACAGAAGGGAGGAACGAAAGAAAGAAGAGGGGAGGGAGGGAAGGAAGAGGCAGGAGATAAAGTCAGAAGCGATGAAAGAAAAGGCAGAGAGACAGAGAGAAAGAAGGGAGAGAGACTGAAAGGGGGAGAGAGAGGGAGGGAGGGAGGGAGGGAGGGAGGGAGGGAGGGAGGGAGGGAGGGAGGGAGGGAGCAAACAGAGGGAAGAGGGAGGGCAAGGCCGGAGGCATTCGCGGAGGAGGTTCCCGCTAGGGAAATGGTCTCGGGGCTCGGGCCCTGGCGTGGTTTCCCCCTCTGAGCAGAGACGGCCCGAGACCACCCTCAACGTCCCTTCCTGAGGGCGGGAGGGCGGGAGGGGCCGCCCGCCCAGGAAGCAGGCCTGTCCCTGGGCACTGTCCCTCCCGCTGCGTTCTCAACCTGCACGTGGGTGCCGAGTGCCCAGCCCTCGCCCGCCGCCCTGGCCCGTGCTGGCAGTATGTGTGCGTGTTGGAGGTGTGGGGGCTCTCACGCGGCCCCCACTGGGCCATGCTGGGCCTAGGCCGGGCCACCACCTCGGGGCTGGGGCGCTCAGTTCTGTGGGTCCTCGGTGGCCGCCCCAGGAGCTGGCCTCTGAAGGTGGCGCGACCAGCACTGGGGAGCACTGGGTCAGGGCCACGCGCCCCCAAAGGGCCCCCAGGACACGGGCTGCCGTGGACGCAGCTCACTCACTTGGGCCGGAGACGGGGCCCCGGAGCAGGCCAGCCCCAGCGGAGAGCCCAGCCTGAGGCCGGGCCGGTGGGCGCCTGGTGGGTGGACACCAGCTGTGGGGCTGCACCCCCTCCCCCCACCCGGCAGTGTCGGCACCCCCACCCCGCCACCCGTCCCTTAGCCAGTGGGAGGGGGGGAGAAGCCCCTCAGGACGTTCCTCACACTCCAGGGACAGACGGCCGAGACCCCAGGGGCAGCCCCTGCCTTCGAGGCCCTCACAGCCCCGTGGATTGCACCGTGGGTGATGCCCGGATCACAGTGGATGGTGTGTGGATGGCGTGTGGGTGGTGTGTGGATGGCATGTAGATGGCGTGTGGGTGGTGTCTGGATGGTGTGTGGGTGGTGTGTTGGTGGTGTGTGGATGGTGTATGGGTGGTGTGTGGATGGCATGGTGGATGGCATGTGGATGGCATGTGGATGGCATGTGGATGGTGTGTGGATGGTATGTGGATGGCGTGTGGGTGGTGTGTGGATGGCATGTGG
The DNA here is from genome assembly GCF_027595985.1 of Sorex araneus. NCBI lineage: Eukaryota > Metazoa > Chordata > Mammalia > Eulipotyphla > Soricidae > Sorex > Sorex araneus. The sequence goes on from NC_073303.1 coordinate 357,706,499, forward strand.
ATGGCATGTGAGTGGTGTGTGGATAGCGTGTGGATGGTGTGTGGATGGTGTGTGGATGGCGTGTGGGTGGCATGTGGATGGTGTGTGGGTGGTGTGTGGATGGCATGTGGGTGGTGTGTGGATGGTGTGTAGATGGTGTGTGGGTGGCATGTGGATGGTGTGTGGGTTGTGGTGGCTGGAGCGGTGGATGGTGTGGTAATAGTGGGGCGGTGGACGGCGTGTGCGTCACGTGGACGGCGGGGCGAGTGGAGGGCGGCAATGGAGGGAGTGAGGGGTACGGTGAGTGGTGTGGCCCGTCCCCGCTCCTGTGTAGACGGATGCTCTGTGCTCGCAGCCACCCGTCCGCGTGTTGGGGACTCCGTGGCCCTGGCAGTGCGCAGCAGCAGAAGCGGCCTGGTGGCCGGGGACCAGCCGGTCCTGCCGCCTGCTCTGTGTCCAGGCGTGTCAGAGCAGGAAGCCTCTTCTCCTGTGCAGTGCGCCCGCTGGGGGGGTCCGGGGGGGGGCCGGAAGTGTCTCTGTGAGAAGCAGCCCCCGCCGCAGGTCCGAGCGTGGCTGAGGGGCTCGGCTCCTCCTTCTTCCTGTGCCCCCAGCTTGGCCCCCCCGCCCCGCCCTGCCCAGGCTCCCGGGCTTCCGTCCTCTCGTCCTCTCGGCCCTGCGCCGCGTGTCAGGTGTGCCTGGGGCCGGGCGGCTGCGGGAGGCCCTGGGCTCCATCGCTGGCCTGCAGGGAGGGAAGCAACGGAGTCTGGGTTCCACAGCCCGAGCCACCCTCGGGAGGGGCCGTCGCCGCAGCCTCTGCTGCCCGCCCCCACCCGGGATGCTTCCGGGGCCCAGGGGGCCCTCAGGGGATGCCCACATCTTCTCCTTCGAGATCTCTCACCCTCGGGGCTCGGGGACCCTCGAGAATGGGGGGGACGCCAGAGACGGAGGCTGCGTTCAGAGCCGTTTGTCAGCACGGAACTAGAGTTTCCCGTAGTCCGTAAAGAGTACCCTGCCTCCAGTGCTCCTCCCGCCCCCCCGCGTGGGGGACCCGCAGGCAGGAGGCAGAGCCCAGCTCACGGAGGCGGAGGAGGACCAAGTCCTTGCCGCTGACCTTGGCCGGTCTGCACCAAGGCCACCCCGGGCTGCAGGACTCCCCGCCCCCCGCCCCCCGCCCCACATGCTCGCCGGGGAAGGGAGGAGCGAAGGGAGGCCGCAGACACGCACAGGATGGGCCCGAGCTCGACTGTCCACTCCCAGGGCGTGGACGCTTGCGTGTGAGCAGGAGCACGCGCAGAGCACGGGCTCAGCAGGCCCGGCTGGGAGTGGGGACTGTCCCCGGCCTGCGGGTCTCGTCTCTAGGTTCCAGCCATCTTGGTTCATTTCTTCATTTTGGTTTGGGGCCACGCCCACGCGTGCTGGGGGCTTTCTCCTGCTTCTGCGCTGCGTGACGCGCAGGCTCGGGGACCCTCTGCAGAGCCGGGGATCGAGCTGGGGCTGGCCCCGTGCATGGCAAGCGCCCTTCTGCCCGCCGCACCGTCTCTCCGGGCCTTCCTGGGGTCCTGAGCGTCCCCTGGGCCCTCCCAGCAGGACGCCGGAGGCGAAGGTCTAATCTGGAATCGGTCGGGGGGGAGGGGGGTGTTGTTCTGAGACCTGAGCCACTCCGGGGGCACGGAGGGAGGTCACCTGGCCCAGGGTGCCCCCATCAACCCCCTCCTGGGATGACACCTTCCCCCCCACCCCCGACCCCGCCAGCGTCACTGTCATCCCCTCATCTGGAGCCCAGGGTACAGCGAGACGGATCAGCTCCCCTTGCCCACGGTTTGTCTTTCCTAGCACGGAAATTGCCCTCGTTAAGTCCTGCCAAAGATAGATGAGGGAAAATGGGACAGGCAAGGCCCCCACCTGGCAGGCAGCCTGTCAGATTGGAAGCGGAGTGAGTCAGATAGGGAGTATTTTTAGGCTCCTTCTCCTCCTTCCCCACGCCCACCCCCAGGCGGGCTCTCCTGGAAAGAAGAACAGTTATTCGCGTGCAGCCAGACGTCCGGGGGGATTGATGGATGGGAAGGGCCCCCCGGCTGTGTGTGGCTCCAGACTCACCACCCCACCGACACACACCCTCACACACACGCGCGCGCGCACACACACACACACACACACACACACGCACACTCTCCCTCCCCCCACTCCCCTGCACACCCCCCTCTCGCGTGCTTTGCGTGGGGCCCAGGGAGGGAGGCAGGGCCCGGGCCCGCCTCCTTCTGGGGTTCCTCTACCCGACTTGGGGCAGGGCCCACCCCAGCAGCCTGTCTGAGCAGCACCGCTAGGGCCACTGGAAGTGACCTTGGGTCCCTGGTCACTACTTGGCGGCCCCCCTCAAAAAGAAAAAGCCACCCCAGTGCATTAGCATTGCCACGGAGACAGGGAGTCACCGTCAGCGCCCGAACCCCCGTCAGCACCATCCCGCCCCTGCTCAGCCCAGGCCCCCTCTGGCCAGGCCCGTGAAGCGGCCACTTCCCCAACCATGGCCCTTCCTACCCCCACTCTGGCCGGCGCCCCTCGCACTTCAGACCGTCCCCCAATCCCCTCCTCTCGCCGAGAGGCGTCCTTGAGCGTCTCCTGGTGGCTGGGCTGACGGGCCTGGCGCACAGGGGGGACACGGTGCCTCGCCTGGAGCAGGCCGGGCCCCGGTGGGCGGGAGGGCCAGGACAGAGCCCCCGCCGAGCCCACCCTCCGCAGTCCTCCCGGGCCTCGGCCCCTCTGCTGCCCTGAGCGCCCCCAGGCCTTTTCTGCTCCTGGCATCGGCGCTGGCGGGGGTCCCGTTCCACACTGGGCTGGGGTGAGTCGGGAATTCAGGAGGAGCATGTGTGTGTGGACTTGGACGAGCGTGGCGTCCGGAGGTCAGGGCTGCCAGGAGGCCCTGTGCGGTGGACGCTGGGGGCGAGGGCTTCAGGGGAAGGACGGTGCCCAGCTCCACCCCCAGTGGTTCAGAGGTTTGAGCTGCTGGGGCCGGAGGGGGCCGGGAAGGCGGCCTGGTGGCCTCTCGCCCCACGGCCTCTGCCCCTCTGTGCGGGCCCCGCCCTGACAAACATCTCATACTCTCGAGATTGGTTTTTTAATTTTTTTTTCCTTTTGGGTCACACCTGGCGATGCACAGGGGTCACTTCTGGCTCTGGTCTCAGGAATTACTCCTGGCAGTGCTCAGGGGACCATATGGGATGCTGGGGATCGAACCCAGGTCGGCCACATGCAAGGCAAACACCCTCCCCGCTGTGCTATCGCTCCAGCCCCTGGTTTTTAAATTTATGGTGTATTTTATAAGAGCCGCTCCTGGCAGAGCTCGGAGGCACCGGGGGGCAGTCCGTATTGTGTGTGTCTGGGGGGGGACGGTCAAGCCCGGGGTCCTGCCTGTCCTCCTGGTGGCCGAGAACCCCCACCTCCCACTGCCCCCACGCGGACCCCGTGGGCCCAGACTTACACAGCTCTTGGCTTCTGTCTTATGAGCAGGGGTGTGAGTGCTCGCTCGGTCCCCCTGAGTGGGTCGCCCAGGGAAAGCCACCGTGCTTCCTCAGTGGACGCCCAGGACCCAGGGAATACTCTCGTGCTGAGAGTTTTCAGTACCCCAGAGCCAGGAATCGGGTAAAAGTGACTAACTGTGTCACAGCTGTTGTTGTTTTTTAAATTGAATCCCCGTGAGATACACAGTTACAGAGCTGTTCATGGTTAGGTGTCAGCCAGAGCATGTCCAACACCGTCCCTCACCAGTGCACATTGCCCATCGCCGCTGTCCCCAGTTTCCTTCCCACCAACCCTCCCCACCCCCAGCCTGCCTCTGTGGTACTTTTCCTCTTTCTCGCTCAGCACCTGTATTGCAAAACGTAATGTTTCATAGATTTTAATGGTGGGGTTGTAAGGCCGGAGCAGTAGGACAGTGGGCGGAGGGGGGCGTTTGCCGTGCACGCGCCCACCCCAGGTGCCATCCTGGCATCCCATGTGGTCCCCCGAGCTCCGGCAGGAGTAAGTGAATACCGGCAAGTGTGGCCCGTAAGCCAACGAACACAAATAGCCAACCCAGGGCGGGGTTGCTCTCTCCCCAGAGCCTGGCGCCAGCCATCGTGGGCGGATCTCCCTTTCCCTGTCCTCACCTTTATTTTCTGAAAGTGCCATCATGGGCTCCTTGGTACCCCGGAAGCCGCTGAACGTGGACGCTGCCCCCCAGAGGGCGGGGTGTGGAGGCTGGGGTGCGGGCCTGCACCGAGAGATGGTACTTCACTGCTTTCCTTCTCGGCTGGGGAGCAGGGCACCAGCCCCCAAGACTGTGCCCGCTCAGACGAGACCCCCACAGCTCAAGATTGCAGGCCACAGGCCACAGACACACAGGGAAGCACCCCCACATCTGCACCTCCACACACGCATGTTCGCAGCTGGAGGCGTGCATGTATGTGTGAGCTCATGTGTGTGCACAACTGTGGCATGCGGGGGACCCTTCCTATGATGCTGAGGGCCGCGGGGAGCAGGACCCAGGACCTCGGGGAGCAGGGCCAGGGGGCATGCGGCAGACAGCCCTGCTGCTGTGTCACCGCCACTCACACCTTGTGCCCCGCGTGAGCCCTGCCCTCCCCAAAGCCCATTTCAGAGCTGCAGGCCCAGCTGGGCAGTACTGCCACACAGCTCGGCTCAGCAGGCTTTCCTCGGGGGAGCTGTGCGTGCGTGCGTGTGTGTGTGTGTGTGTGTGTGTGCGCGCGCGCGCACTGGTGTTTGTACCTAGCAAGTATGTGGTATACATCTGTGTGTCTGTGTACATATATGGAATGTGACTGCATATATACAATATGTGTACTTGTCTATGTGTTATGCCTATGTGCATGTATGTGTGCATATATGTATACGTATATGTGAGTTTGTATATGTATGTATACCTTATGTATAATTGTGTATGTGCATATGTGTATATATGTATATGTGTATATATGTATTCGCATGTATATTGTGCATTTATACCTGTATGTATGTGTATCTGCATGTGTGTATAGACCTGCATATATTTGTGGGTTTTTTTTTTTTTTTTTGCTTTTTGGGTCACACCTGGCTCTGCACAGGGGTTACTCCTGGCTCTGCACTCAGGAGTCACTCCTGGCGGTACTCAGGGGACCATATGGGATGCTGGGAATCGAACCCGGGTCGGCCGAGTGCAAGGCAAACGCCCTACCCACTGTGCTATTGCTCCAGCCCCTATATTTGTGTTTGTATATGAATACCTGTATGTCTCTGTGTATTGTGTGTGTACCTGTATGAGCATATGAGCATATGTATATGAGTATGTGTATATATTGTGTGTATATTTGTGTAAGTATATGAATATGTATTATGTGTATACCTGTGTGTGAGTGTACATATATGAATATATGTGCATAATGTGTGTATATGTGTGTATGGATATTTGTGTCTGAGTATATATGTCTGAGTCTCTTGCCCCCACGTCTGGCTGTCTTCACCGGGGCCCCTCAGAGTGGGTGGGTTGAGTTTCCCTCCTCGTGCCGAGCAGAGCCCCCACGGCAAAGACCTCCGGAACCTAGCCACAGCCACGCTCAAGGCCCCTCTCCACATATTCAGATGAGCCTCACGCATGAAGGAACCAGCAGAGGAACCCAGGTGTGTGGGACCTGGGGCTGAGATCTCCAGGCCTGCTCGGATCGGGACTGGGCCTCTTCCACCCAGATCCCCCATTTTCCAGTAGCTAGGCAGTCACACCCAGAGACTGCCCCCAGCGCCGTGTAATCCCACTGACATCCAGAGACTGTAAGACCAAGCTCCCAGAAGCAAATCACTGACTCCCGAGTGCAGAGCCAGGTGCAACCCCGAGCATCACTGGGTGTGTTCCCAAAACAAGTGAAAACAGAAACAAGAGGCCGTCTGTGGGCGTCCTCAGAAACAGGCCTTGGCAGAACCTCCCCGCACCCCTAGGTGAGTGCCTCTGTCTTTGGGGCCCAGGAGAAGGTGCTTGCCGATCTGGTTTATTCCAGATCCCCTGGCTGCTGGGGGAGGGGGGCTGGTGGCTAGCCCAGGCTGCCCTGCTCCCCCACCCCCGTCCTCATCCCCGTAAGACCCCCCAGTGGCCTATTCCCGTGGGCTTTAGTGAGGGAAGGAGTCCAGGTGAACGTTCCTGAGCTGACCCCATCAAGCCCAGTGTCCGAGAGAGCGGCCCAGGGAGGGTACCACCAAGGCGGAGCCGCCTCCAGTCCCTGCTCCGGCCAGCCCCGGCCGTGGGGCCAGCTTCCTCCTCCACAGCCCTCCTGCTCTTCCTCCTGTCTCCTCTCCTGCCAGCGTCCTTGCCCGCCCGCCTCCCTCCCTGCCGCAGGGGCGCAGTGCAGCCAGCCAGGAGCCCCGGGCCAAGGGTCCACCAGCACTGCACCTCTCCCAAGCACCACGAGGGGTGGCCCAGTCCTGCGTACCCTTGGGGGTGACGCACTGACCTCGCCTTGGGCTCAGTGGGAAGGAAGGCAAGGCCCGGGGGTCCCTTTGCAGGGAGGAGCAGGGGGCCGGGGCTGCAGAGCTGTTTTCACTCACGGTCTCGGCTTCCCCCAAACACGCATCGGAATAAACGGCTAAAATTAAATGGCTGGGAAGACTCCGGAGTAACTGCCGGCCCGGGCTAAGTGCTGACCAGGCAGGAAGGCCGCTGCGGGGCCCTTTAAAGCCGGGCTCGCCGCCCGCGCTCTCCCTGCTCCGGGCGGGCCTGTCACCTTCCGGCCGGCCCATCTCCCTGGGCTGTGGGCGCGGGGTGGCAGGTGTTGGGGGCTCGCTGTGGCCACCCTGCCCGCCATGAGCATGTGTGTGCATGTGTTCTCTGTGTGTGCAGGTGGGTACATGTGTGTGAACACAAGTGTGTTATGTGAGTCTGTTATGGGTGTGTGTCAGATGTGGGTATGAGGTGTGTGTCATGTGAGTGTGTATGCGCACAGGTACGTGTCATACTTGAGTGTGTTTGTGCGGGTTGTCGTGTGTCGGTGTGTGTTATGTAAGTGTGCACAGGTGTGTGAGGTCATGTGTTGTATGAGTGTGGGTGCAGGTCTGTGTTATGCATAAGTGTGTGTGCAGGGGTCTTATGTATGACTGTGCAATTGTGAGAGTGTGCAGATGTGTGTTGTGTGTGGGTGTGTGAAGGAGTGTGTTGTGTATGGGTGTGTATGTGCAATTGTCTGTGTTATGTTACTGTGTGCAGTTGTGTGTTGTGCATGGGTGTATGAGCAGGTGTGTGTTGTATGTGTGCATTTGTGTGTTGTGCGTGAGTGGGTGTGTCTGTGCAGTGTGTTGTGTGTGCAGTTGTGTGTTGTATGCGGGTGTGATTATAGGTGTCTGTTATGTGAGCGTGTGTTGTGTGTATTGTGTGCGGGTATGTGTGTAGGTGTCTGCTATGTGAGTGTGTGCAGTTGTGTGTGGGTGTGCATGCAGTTTTCTGTGTTATGTGAGTATGTGCAGTTGTGTGTTGCACATGGGTGTGTGAGCAGATGTGTGTGTTGTGTGTGTGCAGTTGTGTGCTGTGCGTGTGCTGTATGTGTTGTGTGAGGGTATGTATGCAAATGTCTGTTAGGTGGAGGGTGCAGTTGTGTGTTGTGCATGAGTGTGTGAGCAGGTGTTTGTGTTGTCTTTGTGCAGGTATGTTGTGTGTGCAGGTGTGTGCTGTGCGCAGGTGTGTGAGCAGGTGTCAGTGTTATGCGAGTGTGTGCGGGTGTGTGTTGTGTGCAGGCGTGTATACAGGTGTCTGTATGTGAGTGTGTGTTGTGTGGGTGGGTGTGGTTGTGGAGGTGTCTGTGCTGTGTGTGCTTGTCATGTGAGTGTGTGTGCGTGTGTCTGTTGGCTCTCCAGGACTCGCCAATGACAGGTTCCTGGAGGTGGGCCCTGGCCTGGCCGTTTGTCTTGATCGCCGGTTGCTGTGTGACTGTCCCCGAAGCTGCGTGCTGAGAGCGGCTGTGACTCACACCCCGTCTCTGAGGCTGGGGCCCGGGGTGGTCGCGACTCGGGGTCCCTGAGGCCGAGTCCAAGCTGCCATCTGAGGCCTGTCCCTTCTGCTGGCCGCAGGTCCCTTCCTTCCTGTCCTCTGCAGGGCCCAGGCTGGACGCGCCCCCCTGGACGGCACGTGTGAGAGCAGAGCTGTCCCCTGGGGACCCGGCACACAGCAGCCCGGGAGGGAGTTTGCACACACACACACACACACACACACACACACACACACACACACACACACACACACACACACACACACATACTCACTCTCGAGTCATGTCCACTCACCTTCACACACATGACACACGCAGGCACTCTCCCATATCCACACTCACACACAGACACGCACACATGCACACGCACACGCATACTCGGCTTCCCGGGTGGAAGGGAAAGAACACGGATGTGTGTCTGACCTGCTTCCTCAGAGCCCCGCAACAGGACATGCACACGCGTGTCCCTGTCGTCCGAGTGTCAGCCGAGCCCGCCGCGTCCAGCCCTGAGTGGCCGAGAGTGGCCGTTCCCCACACACCCTCCAGAGCAGGGGCGGCGGCCTCGGCTGGACGTGCGGGTGCTGAGGGTGCAGACAGGGAGACCCCCGGTGGGCGTGTCTGGGCGTTATGCCCGGGGCTGGCACCAGGAGGTGGGTGCCGGGGTTCCGCCTGTCGCCCAGGAGAAATAGGTCAGTGTCTCCTCTCCGTCCTGCACCCCGCTCGGAGCAGGGGTGAGGCCGTGGGAGAGTTCTGTAGACGCCCTGCCGGGTGCGGGGGCCCCGAGGGCAGCCCTGCCCGCAGCCCAGCGCGTCCATCGGACCTGGCCTGAGCCCAGAGGCGGGTCCTGTCATCCCGGGGAGCCCCTCGCCTGGCCCTGTGTGGCGCTCTGGCCTTGCTGCCCGGGCTGCCCAGATGGGGCCGGACGGTCCCCAGGGCCCTGCAGGCCACAGGGGACAGAGCCGCCCGGACATCTCTGGGACCCGCAGCTGGGAGAGGCCAGGCCAGGCGCTGGCTAGTGGGCTGGGCGACCGCTCCCTGCCGTGCTGACGTAGGAAATAGTGACGTCGGGGATGGAGACGGTGACGGGGTGACACCTGGGACGTGGGTGACGGGGACGGTGACGGGTGACGCCAGGGACGTGGATGATGGAGATGGTGACGGGTGACACCCAGGGCATGGGTGACGGGGACCGTGACGGGGTGATGCCCAGGATATGGGTGACGGGGACGGTGACGGGTGATGCCCAGGACGTGGGTGACTATGACGGGGTGATGTCTGAGATGTGGGTGACGGGGATGGTGACGCCTGGGACATGGATGACAGAGATGGTGACAGGTGACACCCAGGACGTGGGTGATGGAGACCATGACAGGGTGACGCCTGGGACGTGGGTGACTGTGACGGGGTGATGTCTGAGATGTGGGTGACGGGGATGGTGACAAGATGACATCCGGGACATGGATGATGGGGACGGTGATGGGGTGACGTCTGGGATGTGGTGATGGGGAACGGTGACAGGGATCACACCCAGGATGTGGGTGATGGAGATGGTGACAGGCTGATGCCCAGGATGTGGGTGAGGGGGACGGTGGCAGATGATGTCTGGGACGTCTGGGTTGGTGACAGGGGTGATGGGGATGGTGACAGTAGTGATGTCCAGGATGCGGACAGTGTCGGTGACTGGAGTGAAGTCTGGGACATGGGTGACGGGGATGGTGACAGGGGTGACGCCAGGATGTGGGTGAGGGTGATGGGGGTGGTGACAGGGTGATGGAGATGGTGACAGTCCTGACGCCAGGGCCTGGTGGCAGGGTGGTGACAGGGTGACGCCCGGGACGCCTGTGGTAGGGGCGTGCTCCGCAGCCCAGTGCAGGCCTTCCACGCGGGGAGCCGGGCTGCGTCAGCACACACTGGTCTGTCCTGATAACACCGACGTGACCCCGTGTCAGAGTGGCCACAGCGGCGGCCTGCGTGTCCACCTCAGCACCTGCCTCGCTGGGCTCAGACCTCCCGTGCCTTTGGGGGGTCCCTGCAGAGGAAGTGGGGCCCCGGGGTCTGCCTCTGCCAACTCTGATGGCTCAGGAGGGCAGGGGGGAGAGAGGGCAGGGGGAGAGAGGGCAGGGGGGGAGAGAGGGCGGTAGGGGAGAGAGGGCGGTGGGGGAGAGGGCAGGGGGAGAGAGGGTAGGGGAAAGGGCAGGGGGGAGAGAGAGCAAGGAGGAGAGAGGGCAGGGGGAGAGAGGGCAGGGGAGAGAGGGCAGGGGGAGAGAGGGCAGGGAGGAGAGAGGGCAGGGGGGAGAGGGCAGGAGGAGAGAGGGCAGGGGAGAGAGGGCAGGGGGAGAGAGGGCAGGGGGGGAGAGGGCAGGGAGGAGAGAGGGCAGGGGACAGAGGGCAGGGGGGAGAGAGAACAGGGGGAGAGAGGGCAGGTGAGAGAGGGCAGGGGGGAGAGGGCAGGAAGAGAGAGGACAGTGGGGAGAGAGGGCAGGGAGGAGAGAGGGCAGGGGAGAGAGGGCAGGGAGGAGAGAGGGCAGGGGAGAGAGAACAGGGGGAGAGAGGGCAGGGGGAGAGGGCAGGTGAGAGAGGGCAGGGGGGAGAGAGGGCAGGGGGGAGAGAGGGCAGGGAGGAGAGAGGGCAGGGAGGAGAGAGGGCGGTAGGGGAGAGAGGGCGGTGGGGGGGAGAGGGCAGGGGGAGAGAGGGCAGGGGGGAGAGAGGGCGGTAGGGGAGAGAGGGCGGTGGGGGAGAGGGCAGGGGGGGAGAGAGGGTAGGGGAAAGGGCAGGGGGGGAGAGAGAGCAAGGAGGAGAGAGGGCAGGGGGGAGAGAGGGCAGGGGAGAGAGGGCAGGGGGGAGAGAGGGCAGGGGGAGAGAGGGCAGGGGGAGAGAGGGCAGGGAGAGAGAGTGCAGAGGGGGAGAGAGGGCAGGGGGAGAGAGGGCAGGGGGGAGAGAGGGCAGGTGGGTGGGGTCTGAGGCAGTGGCTGGTGCTCCCGTCAGTGACCCCGGATGATTGAGAGGCGGCCCTGGGCCACTCTGGCTCCCCTCCCCTGGGGGCCCCGCCCCCCACCCGTGCCCGTGCGAGGGAGAGGGGCCGGGGCAGGGTGGCTGGACAGGGCTCCTGCTGGTCTGCTGGGGCTGGGCGGCGGTGCCCCCACACACTGCCCCCCCAGCCCGCTGCCCCCCCCTCGCCCCAGCTCCTGTTGGAGTGCCTGGGCGCCGCGGGCGGTGCCCCCCCTGCGCCCCCCAGACAGGAGACCCCGCTGCGCCTCCCCGCACCCAGGGGCCTGTGGCTAATGAACCCGGTGGCTGTCTGTCACGTCGGGAGTCGGGAGCCCTGGGGAGGGGTGGACGGCTGTCAGCCTCGGCTCTGCAGGCCTCCTGCGCAGGGGCGGGGG